>NC_042969.1:14943465-14988465 GCF_901001165.1 Salmo trutta | reverse complement strand
TTTGTACCAATTGAGAACTTTGGTCTAATTCCCTGAGATCTGGATCTTCTCTGGAAAATCATTATTTTAGTCTTTTTGGGGTTTACTGCCAGGGCCCAGGTCTGGCAGTACTGCTCTAGCAGGTCCAGGCTCTGCTGTAGGCCAGGTGCTGTGGGTGACAGCAGGCATAGGTCATCTGCGAAGAGTAGGCATTTAACTTCTGAATTGTGGAGACTAACACCAGGGGCTGAGGATTTTTCTAGAATAGTGGCCAATTCGTTAATGTAAATATTGAAGAGTGCAGGGCTCAGATTGCAACCCTGACGAAGGCCCCGCCCCTGGTTAAAGAATTCTGTTCTTTTCTTACCAATTTTAATGCTGCAGGTATTGCCAGTATACATTGATTTAATTATGTCATATGTTTTACCCCCTACACCACTTTCAATAACTTTGTAGAACAGTCCTCTATGCCAAATAGAATCAAATGCTTTTTGGAAGTCGATAAAGCAAGTGTATATTTTGGTATTATTTTGGTGGACATGTTTATCTATCAGGGTGTGTAAGGTGTAAATATGATCAGTTGTGCGATGTTTTGGTATAAATCCAATTTGGCTTTTACTCAAGACATTGTGCTTATTAAGGAAGTTTAGAACTCTTACAACTCTTACTCTATCTCTCTATCTCTGTCTCTCTCCATCTCTGTCTCCCTCCATCTCTGTCTCCCTCCATCTCTGTCTCTCTCATTCTCAAATGTTCTCATTCTCTGTCTCTCTCTGTCTCTCTCTGTCTCTCTCTGTCTCTCTCTGTCTCTCTCTCTCTGTGTGTCGCTCTCTCTCTGTGTGTCGCTCTCTCTCTGTCGCTCTCTCTCTCGCTCTCTCTCTTTCCCTCACCTCCATCTCAGAAGGGCTTCCTCTCCTCTCTGTTCTGCTCTCTGAGGTCCAGGATAATTCACACACTGTGACCCATGCCCACCTACTGTACCCACCTCAGCGCTACACCAGAGGCACGACACACACTACACACAAACACCATTCATGTGCGCACACACTACAATACGCATACTCACACATCTCTCTCTCGCTCTCTCTCTCTCTAACACACACACACACCCACACGTGCATGACCGCTCTCCCTCTCTGACACATCCACACTAAGAGGCAGGTGGAGGGTAAGTGTGTGATTTCTTAGTAACCGTAGCAGATCTGTAATCAAGCGTTTCTATTACCCAGAGATTGAGCCGTCTCTCTGAGTGAACTCCTCAGCACAGCGCTGACTGGCTCTGCCATATTCCTCATTAGCTGTGCTCTTTTACTGAACTGGAACACTCAGTCAACTATACATGGATGACACCATGCAGTCGACACACACACACACACACACACACACACACACACACACACACACACACACACACACACACACACACACACACACACACACACACACACACACACACATACACACACACACACACACACACACATACACTATTTCTCACATGCCCACACCTGGTTTAGATCTGACACTAGCATCCACACTGCCCTCAACCTCTGTCACCATAGAGCCCTGTCCTCTGCTGATGCAACACAACATGGAGTCAATATCATCCTAGGCTACATGTCAACGCCTTGTCTGTCTCTCAGCCAGATCTTGACTGACAACAGAGTTTCATATTACAGAGAGAGAAAACTGGGTCATTAAGACTAACATTCTGGCTCAGCTAACAGCTAGCACTAACAGCTAGAGCTAACAGCCTAGTATTAACAGCTACCATTGACAACCTTCGCTAACAGCTAGCGCAAACACCTAGCACTAACAGCCTATCGTTAACAGCTACCACTAACAGTCTCCGCTAACAGCTAGCACTAACAGATAGCGCTAAGAGCCTACCGTTTACAGCAACCACTAACAGCTAGTGCTAACAGCTAGCAGGCAGATGGAGTAGTAATGGTAACCAGTCACAAAAGAACAGAACAATCAGTTATTGGTGAGTGCCTAGTTGTGTATAAATCAAATGTTGGATCTGTATGGCGTATTCAATGAATGTGTAACAGCAAATGTAGATGAGAGGCACTAATGAAACAATAATACTGCAGAAAAAAATGTAGACTAATCACTTATGACACAATAATTCAATTATTCCGCCTGTCCAGCATCACTACTCTGGACCGTTCTGACTTAGGATATGTGGACAACTACAAATACCTAGGTGTCTGGTTAGACTGTAAACTCTCCTTCCAGACTCACATCAAACATCTCCAATCCAAAGTTAAATCAAGAATTGGCTTCCTATTTCACAACGAAGCATCCTTCACTCATGCTGCCAAACATAACCTCGTAAAACTGACCATCCTACCGATCCTCGACTTCGGCGATGTCATTTACAAAATAGACTCCAATACCCTACTCAACTAACTGGATGCAGTCTATCACAGTGCCATCCGTTTTGTCACCAAAGCCCCATATACTACCCACCACTGCAACCTGTACGCTCTCGTTGGCTGGCCTTCGCTTCATATTCGTCGCCAAACCCACTGGCATCAGGTCATCTACAAGACCCTGCTAGGTAAAGTCCCCCCTTATCGCCGCTCACTGGTCACCATAGCAGCACCCACCTGTAGCACGCGCTCCAGCAGGTATATCTCTCTGGTCACCCCCAAAGCCAATTCCTCCTTTGGCCGTCTCTCCTTCCAGTTCTCTGCTGCCAATGACTGGAACGAACTACAAAAATCTCTGAAACTGGAAACACTTATCTCCCTCACTAGCTTTAAGCACCAGCTGTCAGAGCAGCTCACAGATCACTGCACCTGTACATAGCCCATCTATAATTTAGCCCAAACAACTACCTCTTCCCCTACTGTATTTATGTATTTAATTTATTTTGCTCCTTTGCACCCCATTATTTCTATTTCTACTTTGCACTTTCTTCCACTACAAATCTACCATTCCAGTGTTTTACTTGCTATATTGTATTTACTTTGCCACCATGGCCTTTTTTTTTGCCTTTACCTCCCTTATCTCACCTCATTTGCTCACATTGTATATAGACTTAGTTTTTCTACTGTATTATTGACTGTATGTTTGTTTTACTCCATGTGTAACTCTGTTGTTGTATGTTGTCGAACTGCTTTGCTTTATCTTGGCCAGGTCGCAATTGTAAATGAGAACTTGTTCTCAACTTGCCTACCTGGTTAAATAAAGGTGAAATAAATAAATAAATGTATATCACACAAGGACTGTTACTCAGCAATTATTTCCCGCAGAGTAATAACAAAATCTATTTTCTTCCTGAAAACAAAATGGTGTAGTGGACGAAAAGCCGGGAGTGCCTTCTCTCCACTTTCCTTGATGTGCTGTTTGCAGTGGTGGCTGGTCTTCAGCCTGTCCTGTCCTGTCACCGGGCATCAGTGCACTTCCTGATCTCTGGGCCCACGGATGGCTAAGTACACAGGCCCATTTCCCGGCCGTCTATCTCCATAAGTTAAGAGGTTAATGTGGAGCTGTAAAGCCCTGCAGCTTGGCACTATCTCAGCCCCCTGTCCAACCACCGGGGCTTTTATCATCCGCCGGGGTCTGATAGACCTCAACAGCCCCCCGCCTCTCCCTCAACTCCATCACCTCTCCTCCACCCTTCACCACCACTGATCTGACAGGACAATAACTGGAAAGTCTAACCAGTGTCTTTATGAATTAGTAACAATGAGGAGAGGGAGTAAATGAGGGAAACTGGGATGCAGCCAGAGTCATTATCATTAGTGATGGTCACTTTCATTGCATGATTAAGGAAATATGAAATTATGTTCCTTTCAGAGACAGGAAGGGATGGACAGTAGAGCCTATGTCCAATGATCTCACACGATTACTACATAGTCACTCCTAGACACTGCCATCTCAGTCCCTAATTTGGCAATTCACTCTTCAAATCACTGGCCATTTCCTCCCTGTCTGCACTAACCCACTCATGACAGTGTTTCTGGCAGGAACTCAATGCAGGCAAATGTCCAGTCCACCTCAGCCCTTAGCCAAGCAGATCACGTCCCCAGATGGGACATCAAAGTCTGACACTGTGACTCTTTAATAAAGTTAGCTTACTGCCCTAATACCTCATTAAGAACAGAGCGAAGAGAGGGAGGGGAGAGGTGAAAGAGGAGAAGGAGTGAAGACGAGCAAATGGTAAACATGTATGAGGTGGAAGTGAACACTAACAGACGGGAGCTAACACGGACAACTTTCAACAATGAAAGCAAGAGAGATCCCGAGGGAAAAAGAAGGAGATAGAGGGAGAGAGTGAGAGGGAGCGAGAGATAGCAGGACTAAAATATAGTCATTTTTCACAGAAGCCAACTGAAGGATATCAAAAAAAGTTCACGATTATTAAAGCTACTGTGCAGCCGTCTTCATCGACCTGGCCAAGGCTTTCGACTCTGTCAATCACCGCATTCTTATCGGCAGACTCAATAGCCTTGGCTTCTCAAATGACTGCCTCGCCTGGTTCACTAACTACTTCTCAGATAGAGTTCAGTGTGCCAAATCGGAGGGCCTGTTGTCCGGACCTCTGGCAGTCTCTACGGGGGTGCCACAGGGTTCAATTCTCGGGCCGACTCTTTTCTCTCTATACATCAATGATGCCGCTCTTGCTGCTGGTGATTCTCTAATCCAGTTCTCTGCTGCCAATGACTGGAACGGATTGCAAAAATCTCTGAAGCTGGAGTCTTATATCTCCCTCTATAACTTTAAGCATCAGCTGTCAGAGCAGCTTACCGATCACTGTACATTTACACAGCCCATCTGTAAATAGCACACCCAACTACCTCATCCCCATATTATTACCCTCTTGCTTTTTTGCACCCCAGTATCTCTACTTGCACATCATCATCTGCACATCTATCACTCCAGTATTAATGCTAAATTGTGATTATTTTTGCCTCTATGGCCTATTTATTGCCTACCTCCCTACTCTTCTACATTTGCACACACTGTATATAGATTTTTCAATTTTTCTTTTCTTTTGTGTTATTGACTGTATGATTGTTTGTGTGTAACTCTGTGTTGTTGTTTTTGTTGCACTGCTTTGCTTTATCTTGGCCAGGTCGCAGTTGTAAATGAGAACTTGTTCTCAACTAGCCTATCTGATTAAATAAAAGTGAAATACATTTTTTTTTTAAAACATGTTCAAAAGTTCCTCCATCTGTCTGTCTCAACCTAAGAGTCCCAACAACCGTGGCTGTGATACGGTTACACAAAGGGACCAAAACAAAAACAGGCCTCTAGAAAGTTGGGAAATAGGAGCAGTGGTGTAAAGTACTTAAGTAAAAATACTTTAAAGTACAACTTTTCCTTCACTACATTCATAAATAAAATTCTGTACTTTTTACTCCATACATTTTCCCTGACACCCAAAAGTACTTGTTACATTTTGACCGGAAAATGGTCCAATTCAGTGTCACGTTCTAAACCAGTAAAGGGGTCATTTGTTATTGTAGTTTGGTCAGGACGTGGCAGGGGGGTATTTGTTTTATGTGGTTCGGGGTGTGTATTTATGTAGAGGGGTGTTTGGTTTGAGTACTCCAGGGTTTTTGGGTTATGTTCTATGTGTTGTATTCTAGGTTCCATCTATGTTGTGTATTTCTTTGTGTTGGCCTGGTATGGCTCTCAATCAGGAACAGTTGTACATCGTTGTTGCTGATTGAGAGTCATACTTAGGTAGCCTGTTTTCACCTGTCCCTTTGTGGGAAGTTGTATTCATGCATTGCTATGTTTAGCCTGCAGAAGTGTTAGCTGTCATTTGTTTTTTTTCGTTTTGTTGTTTTTGTGTGGTGTTTGTAATAAAATAAATATGAGCATTCACGTACCCGCTGCATTTTGGTCCACTTCCTACGACGACCGTTACATTCAGGAACTTATCAAGAGAACATCCCTGGTCATCCCTATTGACTCTGATCTGGCGGACTCAATAAACACAAATGTTTTGTTTGTACATTTTGTCTGAGTGTTGGAGTATGCCCCGTCTACCCATACATTTTAAAAGAAAATGGTGCCGCCTGGTTTGCTTAATATAAGGAATTTGAAATGATTTATAATTTTACTTTTAATACTTAAGTATATTTCTAACCAAATACTTTTCGACTTTAACTCAAGTAGTATTTTACTGGGTGACTGTCACTTTTACTTGAGTCATTTTCTGTTAAGGTATCCTTATTTTTACTCAAGTATGACAATTGGGTATTTTTTTCCCACCACTGATTAGGAGCAGTAAAATGACACTCTATCATTCATCAGCATTGTGTATGTGTTTGTGTGAGTGCGTGGTTGCATGTGTGTTTACTTTAGTGGTAGTGCATTTGGGGTGAGGTTTCGCCGACCTAACAAAATGTACATAATGATGCTATTTGTTGTGTCAATATGGGGCAAATGTCCAACATCATTAAAGGGGGGGTAGTGCCCTGGAAAAGTTCCCAAAAATCTCTCTCTCTAGTGGTGCCTGCTTAACAATTGTACATGTGTGGCACAGATGTAGCTCTATGTACCCTGAAAATATTTTGATTGGGAGCCACCCCAGATTTGGCCACTGGGGGATGTTTAATCTGTGGAGATGGTAGAACCAGATGGAAGCCACTCATCAGTAAAAGGCACATGACAGCACGCTTGGAGTTTGCCAAAAGGCACCTAAAGACTCTCAGACCATGAGAAACAAGATTCTCTGGTCTGATGAAACCAAGATTGAACTCTTTGACCTGAATGCCAAGTGTCACGTCTGGAGGAAACCTGGCACCATCCCTATGGTGAAGCATGGTGGTGGCAGCATCATGCTGTGGGGATGTTTTTCAGCGGCAGGGACTGGGAGACTAGTCAGAATCAAGGGAAAGATGAACGGAGCAAAGTACAGAGAGATCCTTGATGAAAACCTGCTCCAGAGCGCTCAAGACCTCAGACTGGAGCGAAGGTTCCCCTACCAACGGGACAACAACCCTAAGCACACAGCCTAGACACCGCAGGAGTGGCTTCGGGACATGTCTCTAAATGTCCTTGAGTGGCCCAGCCAAAGCCCGGACTTGAACCCAATTGAACATCTCTGGAGAGAGCTGAAAATAGCTGTGCAGCAATGTTCCTCATCCAACCTGACAACGATTGAGAGGATCTACATAGAAGAATGGGAGAAACTCCCAAAATACAGGGTTGCCAAGCTTGTCATACGCAAAAAGACTCGATGCTGTATTCGCTACCAAAGGGGCTTCAAGTAAAGAGTACTGAGTAAAGGGTCTGAATATGCATGTAAATTGTATATTTCATTTTTTTTATATAAATTAGTAAAAATGTATAAAAAACAGTTTTGGCATTGTCATTATGGGGTATTGTGTGTAGACTGATGAGGGGGGAAAAAAACTATTTAATACATTTTTTAAACAAAATGTAACAAAATGTGGAAAAAATCAAGGGGTCTGAATACTTTCCGAATGCACTGTATATGGAGGCACCACAGCTTTGGCTAATGGGGGCTGTGGCAATCATCTTACAAAATGCCTTTGACCCCAATTTGGCTAGATGTTACTTCTGTATGTTATAGTTTAGAGACGTTTTTGTAACATGCCTGCCATTCGTTGATATACAGCATTGGTTGATATACAGCATACACTTGAATACAGGGTGTCAGGTCACATCCAAGGCCATGAGAACCTTTTGCTTAGTAGCCACTAGTAAATTAGCTGGTTAGTTGCAGGGCTTTTGATGCTATACTCCTCTTTTGGAGGGTTATATTATATACGTCGGTGTGTTTGGCTCAACGGACCCATTAATAATTATTTTGAATTAAGATTTTGGAGGTCATTTAGGGTGCAGGAAGTACACCTTAACCTGATGTTGCCTCAGATCAGATTACAGGCACAGTTTTGACTGAGGCACAGCTTGAGAGAATTGTCCACAGCAAGTGAGGCACAGCTTGAAATAATTATCCACAGAGAGAATTTTCCACTCAATGGCTCAGATATTTTCCCATGGTACAGCTGTAGTTAGTCTGAATTTTCTCCTGATAATGGGCTGAGGGTGGTTTTAAGTCGCAGGCAAAGCTACCTCATCACTATAGCATTCTAACTCACCTCCGCTACACTCCCAGCTCCATCTTCTCAGGGTCTGTAGATCTACCTCCGTTCCAAATTTGGTGCCTTCCTCTCCTTCTGAATTGTCAAATAATGGTAACCTTGGTGGCCATTTTGAGAAAAAAAAGGCTGCCAATATCAAAATCTTTTCAGGGTACATACATCTACCTCTGTGCCAAATTGGATGTTTTTATCACAAAAATGGCTTCAGATTTTTCAGCTAAGCAGCCCCACTCCTCCTCTTTCCTTTCTCTCTGTATTCCCCTTTCTCTCCATCTCTTTCTTTCTTTCTGTATTCCCTCTTTCTCTCCATCTCCCTTTCTTTCTCTCTATCCCCCCTTTCTCTCATCTCTCTTTCTTTCTCTCTTTCTCTGTATTTCTTTCTCTTGCTCTCTCTCTGTTACTCAACAATGGTCACCCTGGGAGAAAGGCCCTGTCCTTCTGTATCAAGTGACATGAACACCCTCATTTTGAGTTCTTCTTCTCCTGCTACAATTCTCTACATAACAGCTACTTTAATACAAAACCCTAGTGTTACGGTAACATCATGGCACGGGGATACATTACCAATGACACCAAAAACAAACAGATTTTTGGTAAGAAACTATGCCTCTGACACAACCATTCTGAAGAACATTGAAAATAGCTTGAAATGAGGGTTACTTTGACCATTGGCGTCATGCAGCCATTATTTTAGAGGGGGCACAAAGTACCAAAGAATGGATTGGGAGTTGGAGAATTTAGCATTTTTCAAACACCTGAAATGTAGAGCCATAATTATTATGTCAGAAATATGTCCGTTTTTCTGAAAAGGTTATCTAAGCATACCTCTACCTGATCAATTCTAATTTTAATGAGTGTGTCATTCTGATTGTTGTAAATCAGTATACTGCACTTGTCACACCCTGATCTGTTCCACCTGTCTTTGTGCTTGTCTCCACCCCCCACCAGGTGTCTCCCATCTCCTGCTATTATCCCCTGTGTATTTATACCTGCGTTTTCGGTTTGTCTGTTGCCAGTTCGTCTTGTCAAGTCCTACCTGCATGTTCCCGTGTGCTAAAGTTGGGTTTTCCTAGTCTTCCAGGTCTGACCTTTCTGCCTGTCCTGATCCTGCCTGCAGTCCTGTACCTGCCTGATTCTGATTTGGATTATGACTCTTTTCCTGCCTTGACCTACCAATTAGGCCTGAGCCTTGATAGCACTAAAATGCCTGGGATATTACAACCAAATTACAACACAGTACATGGGATAATTAATACACAAATATCACAGTACACATAATACACAAGTATCATGACATTATCATGAGGTGCTAGATTACATTTAAGCCAAGTATTTCTCAGCATATCTAAGCATACCTCTTGAACTGTCTGTAACCTCCTGACTGGTGGTTCTTTCTTTAAAGAAACTATATATGCTTCCCTACATCTCTACTAAAATCTGGGTAAAAGATTGAAAGGAATGTGAGTCTTATTCAGTAGATTTAGTGACTGCTTGCTTTTCTAAAGTCTACCAACCTTGCCAGCAGGCATGCCAGCTAAGATAGTTAGACAAGCTACTCTAACCTGATTGGCTGATAGCTAGAAACACAAGCATTTCGCTGCACCTGCGATAACATCTGCAAATCTGTGTACTTTAATTCGATTTTTGAGATTGGGAACCTAAAGCCAACTTGATGTAATTGGTAGGTTGCTAGTACTACAGAGAAACAACAAAACATGTTTGGTCTATTTATTCATCAAAAAGGAATCAATAGGCTACATAGGTTAATCACATTAATTTACAAACATACCTCCTGCAAGTCCTGTCCATCACTGGCAGCTCAAATCAAACCAAAAGCTGCATGTGTCACTCTACACTCTCTCTCCTCCTCCGTCCTGCCGAGAGCATCTTCACTCCGTTGTGCATCTTGGAAGAAACCACTTACTAGGGAGAATAGGGGGGGGGTACTCTTCACCTGGCCCAGTATAATACAAGTAATTATGATAATAATTAGGGTTAAAAATGACGTTAAGTCAATTATTTAACATCTGGAAAAAAAATCTGAGGGGGCATGTCCCCTTGTGCTCCCTATGGGCATGACACCTCTGACTTTGACCTAAAAACATCAAGCGGTGCAGAGAAACATCAGCTAAAAATGCTGTTCCTCTCTGGAGTATGACGAATGGATAATCCCTCTGTCATAGCAATCCATATAAAGCTCTCCTAGTTACCCGAGGAGAGTGACCTGAGCTCAAAGATGTATGGTACTATACACTGTCTGTCTGTCTGTCTGATCACACTAAGTCTAATGCATTGTTAATGCTCTCTAAACAGACAGCAGCCTCCTAGGCAGCTGCTCCCCAGTCTCCCCTATCAGTAAGTTTCCCTCCAGCTGTTCAAACGTCTCTCCCATGTGTTCACCCACTAGGGGGTTAGAAACACACTCGCATAAAACACACACACACACATTTACATTTACATTTTAGTCATTTAGCAGACGCTCTTATCCAGAGCGACTTACAGTAGTGAATGCATACATTTCATACATATTTTTTTTTTTTGTACACACACACACACACACACACACACACACACACACACACACACACACACACACACACACACACACACACACACACACACACACACACACACACACACACACATTGGTGAGCACATCATTAAGAATGATCAGTCAGGGCCATTCTCCTCAGAGTACACAGCAGGTAGGTCTCCGGGGATACCGTACTAATCCAAGTGGAGTTGATCAGTAGAGTTCAGTACTGGGGCCTAGTGGCTACGGGAGTTGGGCCAGTAACCTAAAGGTCGCTGATTTGATTCCCCAGAGCCGACAAGGTGAAAAATCTGTCGATGTGCCCTTGAGCAAGGCACTTAACCCTAATTGCTCCTGTAAATCACTCTGGATAAGAGCATCTGCTAAATGATGAAAATGGAAAAGGAAGCATGTGTATGTGCACGCCAGCCAGCCATCACCGGGCGCTGCTCTGCTCACTCCCACCTGGCAGCAGAATGCATTGTTTCTATTGACTCTCCAGTCCTGCGGACAACTTTGAACCAGGCTGGCAGCACTACAAAGGGCCCCTGGTTGGTGATTGTGTTTAAGGGGAGGTGGGATGGAGGCTGGGGTTGGCTCTCAATGTGAGCCATCAATTCCTGGACTGGACACAGGGCTGAAACAGTCCAGGTCCCAATCAATGCCCCAGTGCCCTGTAATGCTGTGGAGAGTAAGCAGGTCACCAACAGATACTGATGAGAAAGAATGGGGACTCTATTGACCTTGATGTCTCTGTCTGTACGTGTTCTTAGACCTACACTTGTGTCATTTTCCCTCACTGGAAAGAGATGAGAGCCCCAACGTATGTGTGTGTGTGTATACTGGCCTCAAAGGATAACAAAATGGCCCCTTGCAGGCTGGAACGGAAAGAAGTTGGGAGACTCTCCTTCAGACAGCAAGCCTAGTGCTCCAGGCAGAAGTTGTGCTAAGGCACCGATCTTACCCTTCCACCATCCTAGCCTTAACCAATAGCAGGAAAGCATGGAACTGACCACAGATCAGCCTCATGAGAGTGAGAGATGACATCATCACCTCACCATTCCATCCTCATCAGTGTAACATCCACCCAATGCCTTCAGCCCTACTCTGACACACACAGACACACAGAGAGGGAAAACACTCACACACAGAGAGAAAAGACCGGAGAGAGAGCAGGTCAAGGACAATTATGGCCACCGTAGTTTCCATATCACATCTCAGAGATATCAAAACCCTTCCCTGAACAAACACAGCCAAGCACGAGGCATTACAGAAACACAAAGAGCCTCCTTGAAACAACAACAACCCTAGCTTCTCAATCCTGCCTCTACAGCGACGCCGTTCTCTATCTCCAGGGGCCACTCCCATCACACACATACACACACGTGTGTGCTGCGTGTTGAATGTGCTTACATAACGGAGGAGCAGAGCAGGGCACGGCGAGCTGCAGCGTGCGCAGGCGGCCTAGGAGGACTGGGGAGTCCATCTGCCCATGGGGCCTCGGGGCATCTGGAGACGTGTGGTTTTTTTTGCGTGACTGTCAGTGTCTCTAACAACACAGTCCCTCCTGCCTGGTTAGCTCTCCATAACAGCACTCAGAGGGTCTCTAATGTGTTCTTTGTTCAGGGGCTTTGGGAAGAGAAAGGCCCTGTGGAGAGACCATGACTCAGCGTGTGAGCTGTGAACTGGCCTGAGGAGGAGAGAAGAGCTGGGGCTCATATGTCTCTATTCAAGACGGATGCTTTTCAATTCAGACACCACGGTACACTGATACACCACGGTACACTGATACACCGTGGTACACTGATACACCGTGGTACACTGATACACTATGGTACACTGATACACTATGGTACACTGATACACCGTGGTACACTGATACACCGTGGTACACTGATACACTATGGTACACTGATACACCATGGCACACCATGGTACGCTGATACCACATGGTACACTGATACACCGTGGTACACTGATACACCGTGGTACACTGATACACCGTGGTACACTGATACACCATGGCACACTGGTACACCATGGTACACTGATACACCATGGTACACTGATACACTGATACACCACGGCACACTGATACACCATGGCACACCACGGCACACTGATACACCATGGTACACCGATACACCATGGTACACTGATACACCATGGTACACTGGTACACTGATACACCATGGTACACTGATACACTGGTACACCATGGTACACTGATACACCATGGCACACCGATACACTGATACACCATGGCACACTGATACACCATGGTACACTGATACACCATGGTACACTGATACACAACGGTACACTGATACACCACGGCACACTGATACACCACGGCACACTGATACACCACGGCACACTGATACACCACGTCACACTGATACACCACGTCACACTGATACACCATGGTACACTTATACACCATGGTACACTGGTACACTGATACACCATGGTACACTGATACACCACTGCACACTGATACACCATGGTACACTGATACACTGATACACCACGGTACACTGATACACTGATACACCATGGTACACTGATACACCACGGCACACTGATACACCACAGCACATTGATACACCGATACACCACGGCACACTGATACACCACGGTACACTGATACACTGATACACCATGGCACACTGATACACCATGGTACACTGATACACCATGGTACACTGATACACCATGGTACACTGATACACTGATACACCATGGCCCACTGATACACTATGGCACACTGATACACCACGGCACACTGATACACTGATACACCACGGTACACTGATACACTATGGTACACTGATACACCATGGCACACCACGGTACGCTGATACCACATGGTACACTGATACACCATGGTACACTGATACACCACGACACACTGATACACCACGGCACACTGATACACTGATACACCACGGTACACTGATACACCACAGCACACTGATACACCACGGCACACTGATACACTGATACACCACGGTACACTGATACACTATGGTACACTGATACACCATGGCACACCATGGTATGCTGATACCACATGGTACACTGATACACCGTGGTACACTGATACACCGTGGTACACTGATACACCGTGGTACACTGATACACTATGGTACACTGATACACCATGGCACACTGGTACACTGATACGCCATGGCACACTGATACACCATGGCACGCTGATACACAACGGTACACTGATATACCACGGCACACTGATACACCACGGCACACTGATACACCATGGTACACTGATACAGCATGGTACACTGATACAGCATGGTACACTGATACACCATGGTACACTGATACACCACGGCACACTGATACACCACGGCACACTGATACACCACGTCACACTGATACACCATGGTACACTGATACACCATGGTACACTGATACACCATGGTACACTGATACACTGATACACCATGGTACACTGATACACCACGGCACACTGATACACCATGGTACACTGATACACTGATACACCACGGTACACTAATACACTGATACATCATGGTACACTGATACACCACGGCACACTGATACACCACAGCACACTGATACACTGATACACCACGGCACACTGATACACCACGGCACACTGATACACCACGGTACACTGATACACCACGGTACACTGATACACCATGGTACACTGATACACCACGGCACACTGATACACCACGGTACACTGATACACCATGGTACACTGATACACCATGGTACACTGATACACCATGGTACACTGATACACTGATACACCATGGTACACTGATACACCACGGCACACTGATACACCATGGTACACTGATACACTGATACACCATGGTACACTGATACACCACGGCACACTGATACACCATGGCACACTGATACACCATGGTACACTGATACACCATGGTACACTGATACACCATGGCACACTGATACACCATGGCACACTGATACACCACGGCACACTGATACACCATGGTACGCTGATACACTGATACACCATGGCACACTGATACACTGATACACCATGGTACACTGATACACCATGGTACGCTGATACCACATGGTACACTGATACCACATGGTACACTGATACACCATGGCACACCATGGTACGCTGATACACCATGGTACACTGATACACCATGGCACACCATGGTACGCTGATACCACATGGTACACTGATACACCATGGTACACTGATACACCATGGTACGCTGATACCACATGGTACACTGATACACCATGGCACACCATGGTACGCTGATACCACATGGTACACTGATACACCATGGTACGCTGATACCACATGGTACACTGATACCACATGGTACACTGATACACCATGGCACACTGATACACCATGGCACACTGATACACCATGGCACACCATGGCACACTGATACACCATGGTACACTGATACACCATGGCACACTGATACACCATGGTACACTGATACACTGATACACCACGGCACACTGATACACCACGGTACACTGATACACCATGGTACACTGATACACCACGGCACACTGATACACCACGGTACACTGATACACCACAGCACACTGATACACCACGGTACACTGATACACTGATACACCATGGTACACTGATACACCACGGCACACTGATACACCACGGTACACTGATACACCACGGCACACTGATACACCACGGCACACTGATACACCACGGCACACTGATACACCACGGCACACTGATACACCACGGCACACTGATACACCACGGTACACTGATACACCATGGTACACTGATACACCATGGCACACTGATACACCACGGTACACTGATACACCACGGCACACTGATACACCATGGTACACTGATACACTGATACACCATGGTACACTGATATACCACGGCACACTGATACACCATGGCACACTGATACACCATGGTACACTGATACACTGATACACCATGGTACACTGATACACCATGGCACACTGATACACCACGGCACACTGATACACCATGGTACACTGATACACCACGGCACACTGATACACCATGGTACACTGATACACCATGGTACACTGATACACCATGGCACACTGATACACCACGGCACACTGATACACCATGGTACACTGATACACTGATACACCATGGTACACTGATACACCACGGCACACTGATACACCATGGTACACTGATACACCATGGCACACTGATACACCATGGCACACTGATACACCACGGCACACTGATACACCATGGTACACTGATACACTGATACACCATGGTACACTGATACACCATGGTACGCTGATACCACATGGTACACTGATACCACATGGTACACTGATATACCATGGCACACCATGGTACGCTGATACACCATGGTACACTGATACACCATGGCACACTGATACACCATGGTTCACTGATTTTATTTATTTATTTATTTCACCTTTATTTAACCAGGTAGGCAAGTTGAGACCATGGTACACTGAGACACTGATACACTATGGTACAGCATGGTACACTGATACACCATGGCACACAGACCCAACACACTAACACAGCTGACTCTATTGCCACTGCTGTTGCCATGCTTCATAGAGGAGAGAGGGATTCTTGTTTGACTCCCACTGAACTGTAATCCCAGCTCTAACTGTGAGCCTTATATGCTAACCCTTTACCTGCAGTGAGGAGAAAGGGACAAGTGGACAGTGTGTTAGGCATGTTGACAGGCCAGCTGGTGGTGCCATTGGCCATAGTGATACACAGAGCTGCAGCTAGAGGGAAGACTCTCCCCTCCCCTCCCCTCTCCTCTCCTTCCAAAAGACTTTAGCTATATGAGCGTGATCTTAGTAAGAAACCAGGCCATCCATGCTCTCTGTGGATTGAATGGTGTCAGGGGAACAGGCCATCCATGCACTCTGTGGATTGAATGGTGTCAGGGGAACAGGCCATCCATGCACTCTGTGGGTTGTATAGTGTCAGGAGAACAGGCCAGCTATACTCCTTCTCTGTGGGTTGTATAGTGTCAGGGTCTTCTGGTATAACCTGACCGCCTACCAACGGACTGCGGCTGCTGGCGTTTCCACAGGCATAGTGTGTGTGTTTGTGTGTGTGCATGCATCCGTGCATGCATGTTTATGTTTGTGTTCATGTGTGTGTCCATCTCAGTCCAGCCTGGCCCAGCTTATCCCCAGCTTCCCTGCCAGACAGACAGACAGACTCCTCTGATCTCAACCGGTGGCACCTTGTCCACCTCAACAATGATGCACAGCAGCACATCGTGTTCAAATGGGCCCCAAACCTTAAAATCACCTTCTTTCCTTCCCATTCCTGTGTTTTGGTAATGGGCTTTCAAGCAGCTTTTGATTAACTGTCTGAGTGGCATTAATCTGGAACAGCGGGCAAATAAATGAAACATTAAGAACAGTGTTGTACCTGACCCTGGAACATACACTGTCACACAACAGTGTTGTACAAGACCCTGGAACATACACTGTCACACAACAGTGTTGTACAAGACCCTGGGACATACACTGTCACACAACAGTGTTGTACAAGACCCTAGGATATACACTGTCACACAACAGTGTTGTACAAGACCCTGGAACAAACACTGTCACACAACAGTGTTGTACAAGACCCTGGAACATACACTGTCACACAACAGTGTTGTACAAGACCCTGGAACAAACACTGTCACACAACAGTGTTGTACAAGACCCTGGGACATACACTGTCACACAACAGTGTTGTACAAGACCCTGGGACATACACTGTCACACAACAGTGTTGTACAAGACCCTGGAACAAACACTGTCACACAACAGTGTTGTACAAGACCCTGGAACATACACTGTCACACAACAGTGTTGTACAAGACCCTGGAACAAACACTGTCACACAACAGTGTTGTACAAGACCCTGGGACATACACTGTCACACAACAGTGTTGTACAAGACCCTGGGACATACACTGTCACACAACAGTGTTGTACAAGACCCTGGGACATACACTGTCACACAACAGTGTTGTACAAGACCCTGGAACAAACACTGTCACATAAAGAAACAGCAGAGTTGTGACTTTTACAATGAAGACAGAAATGCTCATTAAAACGGTAGCTAGTAGAGTGTAGAAATATACCATGTGACCATTGCAAGAACAACTCTGGGCCCTAGAAATAGACTATAGCTAGGGCCTGAAGGAAACTCTCCCTGCTAAATACAGCCAACAAAATAAGAAATGCAACCGATATTTCTAAATGTCTGACAGGACGAAATTACCACTATTTGTCATGTCACCTCTAAAAATGGTTCCGAAAAGGAAAGCCATCTATAGAAATAATTGAGCTAGTCAGTATTCTTCAAAGCAACCTCATTCAGTCAGGGAATGGACCCGTGTTAACAGGAGCTGAGTCAAAGCAGCGGGTTTAGTTCTCAACTGGAGCGCGTAAATGTAGTCAGTCTGTGATGAAGTCGTCAGCAGCCTCACAGCCCAGGGCTGCCCGGAAACAAACAATAGCAAATTAGGAACGGCTTTCATTTCAGCAACACACCGAAATGAGCCATTATAGGATTACTGGTGTTAAAGAAATGTTCATGGCTGCATTAAAAAAGATGGCTTTTCTGGAATGTTGTTCTTGTTGCTACATACTGACAGATAAACCGTACTGTGCTGATCCAATCAAATCAGATGTTATTGGTCACATACACATGGTTAGCAGAGGCTATAAAAGTAGCGAGGCTACATACAGACACCGGTTAGTCGGGCTGATTGAGGTAGTATGTACATGTAGATATGGTTAAAGTGACTATGCATATATGATGAACAGAGAGTAGCAGTAGCGTAAAAGAGGGGTTGGTGGGTGGGACACAATGCAGAGAGCCCGGTTAGCCAATGTGCGGGAGCACTGGTTGGTCAGCCCAATTGAGGTAGTATGTACATGAATGTATAGTTAAAGTGACTATGCATATATGATAAACAGAGAGTAGCAGCAGCGTAAAAAGAGGGGTCGGGGGGCACACAATGCAAATAGTCCGGGTAGCCATTTGGTTACCTGTTCAGGAGTCTTATGGCTTGTGGGTAAAAACTGTTGAGAAGCCTTTTTGTCCTAGACTTGGCACTCCGGTACCGCTTGCCATGCGGTAGTAGAAAGAACAGTCTATGACTGGGGTGGCTGGGGTCTTTGACAATTTTTAGGGCCTTCCTCTGACACCGCCTGGTGTAGAGGTCCTGGATGGCAGGCAGCTTAGCCTCAGTGATGTACTGGGCCGTACACACTACCCTCTGTAGTGCCTTGCGGTCAGAGGCCGAGCAATTTGCCCCCCCCCCATCCCCAAGTTGTATGAAAAAAAAAAAAAAAGAACTATAATTTTCATTATTGGACAAAAAAGACTGTAAAGACACCAGGAAATCAGCTCAAAGCGATTTTAATTTTGGGAATATGTTCCACAGTATTCCCATGCATAATAGAGAGACGTGATGGTACACAAATGTAAGCAAGGTTTGAAATTATTATGTTTTAGTTAAATATTACATCTGTTTGGGTTTCCTGCGGTCAATTTGCTGTCTACAAATTATTTTCAATTATGTTCCAGCCCCCTGACCATTCTCTCAAAATCGGCCCGCGGCTGAATCTGGTTGATGATCCCTGCCCTGTCCTATCACATTATACCGTAGGAAAGACCACCACAATCATATAGCCTGTCCTATTACATTATACCGTAGGAAAGACCACCACAGTCATATAGCCTGTCCTATCACATTATACCGTAGGAAAGACCCCCACAGTCATATAGCCTGTCCTATCACATTATACCGTAGGAAAGACCCCCACAGTCATATAGCCTGTCCTATCACATTATACCGTAGGAAAGACCCCCACAGTCATATAGCCTGTCCTATCACATTATACCGTAGGAAAGACCCCCACAGTCATATAGCCTGTCCTATCACATTATACCGTAGGAAAGACCCCCACAGTCATATAGCCTGTCCTATCACATTATACCGTAGGAAAGACCCCCACAGTCATATAGCCTGTCCTATCACATTATACCGTAGGAAAGACCCCCACAGTCATATAGCCTGTCCTATCACATTATACCGTAGGAAAGACCCCCACAGTCATATAGCCTGTCCTATCACATTATACCGTAGGAAAGACCACCACAGTCATATAGCCTGTCCTATCACATTATACCGTAGGAAAGACCACCACAGTCATATAGCCTGTCCTATCACATTATACCGTAGGAAAGACCACCACAGTCATATAGCCTGTCCTATCACATTATACCGTAGGAAAGACCCCCACAGTCATATAGCCTGTCCTATCACATTATACCGTAGGAAAGACCCCCACAGTCATATAGCCTGTCCTATCACATTATACCGTAGGAAAGACCACCACAGTCATATAGCCTGTCCTATCACATTATACCGTAGGAAAGACCACCACAGTCATATAGCCTGTCCTATCACATTATACCGTAGGAAAGACCACCACAGTCATATAGCCTGTCCTATCACATTATACCGTAGGAAAGACCACCACAGTCATATAGCCTGTCCTATCACATTATACCGTAGGAAAGACCACCACAGTCATATAGCCTGTCCTATCACATTATACCGTAGGAAAGACCACCACAGTCATATAGCCTGTCCTATCACATTATACCGTAGGAAAGACCACCACAGTCATATAGCCTGTCCTATCACATTATACCGTAGGAAAGACCACCACAGTCATATAGCCTGTCCTATCACATTATACCGTAGGAAAGACCACCACAGTCATATAGCCTGTCCTATCACATTATACCGTAGGAAAGACCACCACAGTCATATAGCCTGTCCTATCACATTATACCGTAGGAAAGACCACCACAGTCATATAGCCTGTCCTATCACATTATACCGTAGGAAAGACCACCACAATCATATAGCCTGTCCTATTACATTATACCGTAGGAAAGACCCCCACAGTCATATAGCCTGTCCTATCACATTATACCGTAGGAAAGACCCCCACAGTCATATAGCCTGTCCTATCACATTATACCGTAGGAAAGACCACCACAGTCATATAGCCTGTCCTATTACATTATACCGTAGGAAAGACCACCACAGTCATATAGCCTGTCCTATCACATTATACCGTAGGAAAGACCACCACAGTCATATAGCCTGTCCTATCACATTATACCGTAGGAAAGACCACCACAGTCATATAGCCTGTCCTATCACATTATACCGTAGGAAAGACCCCCACAGTCATATAGCCTGTCCTATCACATTATACCGTAGGAAAGACCACCACAGTCATATAGCCTGTCCTATCACATTATACCGTAGGAAAGACCACCACAGTCATATAGCCTGTCCTATCACATTATACCGTAGGAAAGACCACCACAGTCATATAGCCTGTCCTATCACATTATACCGTAGGAAAGACCACCACAGTCATATAGCCTGTCCTATCACATTATACCGTAGGAAAGACCCCCACAGTCATATAGCCTGTCCTATCACATTATACCGTAGGAAAGACCCCCACAGTCATATAGCCTGTCCTATCACATTATACCGTAGGAAAGACCACCACAGTCATATAGCCTGTCCTATCACATTATACCGTAGGAAAGACCACCACAGTCATATAGCCTGTCCTATCACATTATACCGTAGGAAAGACCCCCACAATCATATAGCCTGTCCTATCACATTATACCGTAGGAAAGACCCCCACAGTCATATAGCCTGTCCTATCACATTATACCGTAGGAAAGACCACCACAATCATATAGCCTGTCCTATTACATTATACCGTAGGAAAGACCACCACAGTCATATAGCCTGTCCTATCACATTATACCGTAGGAAAGACCACCACAGTCATATAGCCTGTCCTATCACATTATACCGTAGGAAAGACCACCACAGTCATATAGCCTGTCCTATCACATTATACCGTAGGAAAGACCACCACAGTCATATAGCCTGTCCTATCACATTATACCGTAGGAAAGACCACCACAATCATATAGCCTGTCCTATCACATTATACCGTAGGAAAGACCACCACAGTCATATAGCCTGTCCTATCACATTATACCGTAGGAAAGACCACCACAATCATATAGCCTGTCCTATCACATTATACCGTAGGAAAGACCACCACAGTCATATAGCCTGTCCTATCACATTATACCGTAGGAAAGACCACCACAGTCATATAGCCTGTCCTATCACATTATACCGTAGGAAAGACCCCCACAATCATATAGCCTGTCCTATCACATTATACCGTAGGAAAGACCACCACAGTCATATAGCCTGTCCTATCACATTATACCGTAGGAAAGACCACCACAGTCATATAGCCTGTCCTATTACATTATACCGTAGGAAAGACCACCACAGTCATATAGCCTGTCCTATCACATTATACCGTAGGAAAGACCCCCACAGTCATATAGCCTGTCCTATCACATTATACCGTAGGAAAGACCACCACAGTCATATAGCCTGTCCTATTACATTATACCGTAGGAAAGACCACCACAGTCATATAGCCTGTCCTATCACATTATACCATAGGAAAGACCACCACAGTCATATAGCCTGTCCTATCACATTATACCGTAGGAAAGACCCCCACAGTCATATAGCCTGTCCTATCACATTATACCGTAGGAAAGACCCCCACAGTCATATAGCCTGTCCTATCACATTATACCATAGGAAAGACCACCACAGTCATATAGCCTGTCCTATCACATTATACCGTAGGAAAGACCACCACAGTCATATAGCCTGTCCTATCACATTATACCGTAGGAAAGACCCCCACAGTCATATAGCCTGTCCTATCACATTATACCGTAGGAAAGACCCCCACAGTCATATAGCCTGTCCTATCACATTATACCGTAGGAAAGACCCCCACAGTCATATAGCCTGTCCTATCACATTATACCGTAGGAAAGACCCCCACAGTCATATAGCCTGTCCTATCACATTATACCGTAGGAAAGACCCCCACAGTCATATAGCCTGTCCTATCACATTATACCGTAGGAAAGACCCCCACAATCATATAGCCTGTCCTATCACATTATACCGTAGGAAAGACCACCACAATCATATAGCCTGTCCTATCACATTATACCGTAGGAAAGACCACCACAGTCATATAGCCTGTCCTATTACATTATACCGTAGGAAAGACCACCACAGTCATATAGCCTGTCCTATCACATTATACCGTAGGAAAGACCCCCACAGTCATATAGCCTGTCCTATCACATTATACCGTAGGAAAGACCCCCACAGTCATATAGCCTGTCCTATCACATTATACCGTAGGAAAGACCCCCACAGTCATATAGCCTGTCCTATCACATTATACCGTAGGAAAGACCCCCACAGTCATATAGCCTGTCCTATCACATTATACCGTAGGAAAGACCACCACAGTCATATAGCCTGTCCTATCACATTATACCGTAGGAAAGACCCCCACAGTCATATAGCCTGTCCTATCACATTATACCGTAGGAAAGACCCCCACAGTCATATAGCCTGTCCTATCACATTATACCGTAGGAAAGACCACCACAGTCATATAGCCTGTCCTATCACATTATACCGTAGGAAAGACCCCCACAATCATATAGCCTGTCCTATCACATTATACCGTAGGAAAGACCCCCACAATCATATAGCCTGTCCTATCACATTATACCGTAGGAAAGACCCCCACAGTCATATAGCCTGTCCTATCACATTATACCGTAGGAAAGACCACCACAGTCATATAGCCTGTCCTATCACATTATACCGTAGGAAAGACCCCCACAATCATATAGCCTGTCCTATCACATTATACCGTAGGAAAGACCCCCACAGTCATATAGCCTGTCCTATCACATTATACCGTAGGAAAGACCACCACAGTCATATAGCCTGTCCTATCACATTATACCGTAGGAAAGACCACCACAGTCATATAGCCTGTCCTATCACATTATACCGTAGGAAAGACCCCCACAGTCATATAGCCTGTCCTATCACATTATACCGTAGGAAAGACCCCCACAATCATATAGCCTGTCCTATCACATTATACAGTTAGAAACTGTTTGTTGCTTATGTTAAGTTATTATGATGTCATTTATCTCCAGCTTATCATTGAATTAGCAATGAAGGAAGTGGAGGACAAACGCCTGATAAATAAATCATGGTTACATAGAAGAACGTTTAGGAGAAGTGCAGCCCAGGTTTAGGCTCTCCGTGGACTGCGTGTGTGTGCATGTGTGTGTGTGTGCATGTGTGTGTGTGCTCGTGCCTGCAGTTGTGAGGGGGTCAGTGTGTGCAGGAGCGGGACATTAGATGCCACTGCTACGGAACACGTCACTTTCATTTTATTTTGTATTTTCTTATTTTTATTTATTTCACCTTTATTTAACCAGGTAGGCCAGTTGAGAACAAGTTCTCATTTACAACTGCAACCTGGACAAGATAAAGCAAAGCAATGCTACAAAAACAGCAACACAGAGTTACACATAGAATAAACAAGCGTACAGTCAATAACACAATAGAAAAATCTGTATACAGTGTGTGCAAATGAAGTAAGGAGGGAAGGCAATAAATAGGCCAATAGTGGTGAAGTAATTACAATTTAGCAATTTACACTGGAGTGATATATGTGCAGATGAGGATGTGCAAGTAGAAATACTGGTGTGCAAAAGAGTAGAAAAACAAAAACAAATATGGGGATGAGGTAGGTAGTTGGTTGGATTGGCTATTTACAGATGGGCTGTGTACAGGTACAGTGATCGGTAAGCTGCTCTGACAGCTGATGCTTAAAGTTAGTGAGGGAGATATAAGTCTCCAACTTCAGTAATTTTTGCAATTCTTTCCAGTCATTGGCAGCAGAGAACTGGAAGGAAAGGTGGCCAAAGGAGGAATTGGCTTTGGTGATGACCAGTGAAATATACCTGCTGGAGCGCGTGCTACGGGTGGGTGCTGCTATGGTAACCAGTGAGCTGAGATAAGGCAGGGCTTTACCTAGCAAAGACTTATAGATGACCTGGAGCCAGTGGGTTTGGCGCCAAATATGTAGCGAGCACCAGCCAACGAGAGCATACAGGTCGCAGTGGTGGGTAGTATATGGGGCTTTGGTGACAAAACGGATGGCACTGTGATAGACTGCATCCAATTTGCTGAGTAAAGTGTTGGAGGCTATTTTGTAAATGACATCACCGAAGTCAAGGATCGGTAGGTTAGTCAGTTTTACGAGAGTATGTATGGCAGCATGAGTGAAGGATGCTTTGTTGCGAAATAGGAAGCTGATTCTAGATTTAACTTTGGATTGGAGATGCTTAATGTGAGTCTGGAAGGAGAGTTTACAGTCTAACCAGACACCTAGGTATTTGTAGTTGTCCACATATTTTAAGTCAGAACCGTCCAGAGTAGTGATGCTGGACGGGCGGGCAGGTGCGGGCAGCGATCAGTTGAAGAGCATGCATTTCGTTTTACTAGCATTTAAGAGCAGTTGGAGGCCACTGAAAGAGTGTTGTATGGCGTTGAAGCTTGTTTCTAGGTTTGTTAACACAGTGTCCAAAGAGGGGCCAGATGTATACAGAATGGTGTCGTCTGTGTAGAGGTGGATCAAAGAATCACCCGCAGCAAGAGCGACATCACTGATATATACAGAGAAAAGAGTCGGCCCGAGAATTGGTACATGGAATCCATTACACAGCCTGAGAGCATAGCGTACCCAGAGAGAGAGAGAGATGGAGAGAGAGAGTAGGTGAGAGAGAGAGAGTAGGGGAGAGGGAGAGAAAGGGAGAGAGAGATGGAGAAAGGGAGGGAGAGAGAGAGAAAGAGAGAGAGTAATGGAGAGGGAGAGTAGGAGCGAGGGAGAGAGAAAGAGAGAGAGAGTGAGAAAGAGAAAGAGAGAGAGTAGGAGAGAGAGAGGGAGAACCTGGTAGGATTTCGCTCTACACCTAAACATGAATAATTCAGCCAGGCCATGCAGACGTGTAGCTGTGTATCTTTTACGAATACCCTACACAGCACGGCGAGCTAAGCTAAGCTCTCCTGCCACTCACTGACAGAGAACGGGGAAGGGAGAGAGAGAGGGAGGGAATCTCAACAGAGTTCCCCGCTAACACACATGATAAACTGACATCTGAGAGCAACCAGGGAAGGGAATATCTTTCATTCCTACTTCTCTGAGATTGGCTTTGAGAATGTAATAATAGTCTGGATATACAGTCTTGATCTGGTTGCATCTTAAATGGCACCATATACCTTACATAGTGCACTACTTTTCATCAGAGCCCTATGGGCCCTGATCAAAACTAGTGCACTGTATAGGGAATAGGGTGTCATTTCTGACGCTGCATCTCTCTCTTATCCCTGTGGGACACTACAAGTTTTATAGGGGATTTCTGTGGGTCATGAGTCAAAATAGGGCAGAGGTCACCATCTGTTAGATAAATGGCCCCCCCAGGACCCCAGTGACCGGTCTAAAACATTGAGGCTAAAATTAGCACGCCTCATCTCATCTCTCCAGGGTCCTGCCCTGTGATTTAAGAGAGGTGCTTCTAAAGGACAACCCACACATCAGAGCACAACAGAAGGGCCAGCGGGGGGTTGGAGTGGCGGGGTAGTGTGTGTGTGTGTGTTTAAAAACCTTCATTTATCTAGGTTAGTCTCATTGAGATAAAAAGAGAGAACTGTCCCAAGACACCAGCAGTGTGTGTGTCCTTGCCACCAACGTGTGTCCTTGCCACACACACACTTCATGTTATTGTCCCACCCACACCGAACCTGTTACGGAACACCACAACAAGAAAAAGACCCACTAACATCAACACAGCAGGAAGCCAATCCCTTTCCTCCCTTTAACGTCCTGACGCAATATCACAACAGCAGTGTTAAACCCCCATTCTTGATGACCGCCATGTTACCCGAGCTCTAGGAAAACAATAGCATTTCTACAGCCCCCTTTACAACATAGCCTCGAAATAGAAACTCGTTACCGTGGCAACTGTCAGTCAGTGTAATTTAATTGGCAGAAGCAGAAGGACATTTGCTTCCCCCTGATTCCTGTAACTGACCAGCTGAGGAGCCAATCCAGTGATGTCAGACTGAATCTACATTAGAGAGGTTTGATGCACCGCTGACAGATACAGGTCCCATGTTTACAGCAAGTTCAGCAACAAATTGCATTGTCTTTCACCTGAAAACGGAAAATAGCTGCCGAAAGATTCACAGCAAATATTTTTGTTCTCATTGTGGAGTCAGACATATTACAAATAGGGCCAGCTGGTGGAGAGATATGAAGCAAAAGAGAGAGAGAGGGAATAAGAGAGAAGGAGAGAGAAGGAGCGAGAAGGGGAGAGAAGGAGCGAGAAGGGGAGAGAAGGAGCGAGAAGGGGAGAGAAGGAGAGGGAAGGAGAGAGACAGAGAGCGAAGGAGAGGAAATGAGAAAGAAAGGGTGAGAAGTCAGGGGCTAATATGTGTGCCAGACAGCCCTCACTAGCAGTGGTGGACAGTTCTGGCAGAAGAAGGTTCTCGAGGGTTTGCGACCTCCGTGTGAATGTGGTAATTGAACACCACATGTGTACCTGCTGCCCAGCCTCTCAGGAGTGCTGTAGGTAACACTCACGCCTAAACCTGGGGCACGATGAACTACAGACTTTTATTATGCTTGTTTCCCGTTAAGGCCAGGCACTGCACCCTAATAAGGATTTATTTTCTCTCTCTTAATCATATCACAATCAGCTCTTACCAGTTGATTGTTGATACAAACATAACACGTTTTTGTATAATTTCTTTTCTCAAATATTCTATTAAAACATTCAAATGAGGCAATATCGCAGTAAATATGTGCATATTTGCATATCCGGCAAATCCATTTTTCAGGACACCGGATTAAATAAAATATTTTTGGTTTAATTTTGTTAATAAACTTCAGGACTGGACTTACTCAGAGCAGATTGTGGATAAATACTTTGTTCATCTTTCTATCTGTAAAATACTTAATACATGTACTGTACGTAAAAAATGCATTTGTGACACATTTTCTAAAGTTAATGTTATCTAGAATTTTACTGGATATCAACATTTCCCTGTTTAACATGATTTTTGAATGACTATATCATCTCTGTACCCCACACATACAATTTTCTGTAAGGTCCCTCAGTCGAGCAGTGAATTTCAAACACAGATTTAATCACAAAGACCAGGGAGGTTTTCCAATGACTCGCAAAGAAGGGCACCTAATGGTAGATGGGTAAAAATAAAAAAGAAGACATTGAATATCCCTTTTTGCATGGTGAAATTATCAATTACACTTTGGATGGTGTATCAATACACCTAGTCACTACAAAGACACAGGCGTCCTTCCTAACTCAGTTGCCGGAGAGGAAGGAAACAGCTCAGTCAGCTGTTAGTTCCGCCCCCCCCCCGATGTGTGTGTGTATATATACACACACACACACACACATATACACACACAACGGTTATTTTATTTTCATGACAGTCTTCATCCATAACCGTCAGTTATACAGTGATAGTGCCAGCCTTAGTGTTACTATGACAGGATCACTGCCTTGGTTCTCTCTAAGGAGTGTCTTGATGCTACAATTATACGGCCCTGCCAATAACCAGTCCTTTCCATAGCGTCATGTTCTCAGCACCAGTGTTTTCACCGCAGCTGTGGGACTAAGTGTACGTTTAAACAAGGCTGGCACGAGGAGGAGCAAGCGCCAGAACAACCGTGACCAAGCAGCTGCAAGTTGTTGCAGATAATCACCATGACAACAGCCACTGGGCTAAGGGGTGAGGGGCGAGGATCACTGGTACTGTCGTCGGTGCATGGATGGTGATGAAATGTGATAATATAGAGTATTGAGGAACCCAACGGTAGTTCCCCATGGAGTCTTTAGCTGTCTACGACAGTTGATACCTATTTAATGGGGAACAATCTTATCAATTAAGAATTAATTGCTACATCACAGTTATCTGCTCGAGTGCCTCTTTGTTGATTAGGTATAGTGGACTAGGCCTGCGTTTAAAATGTCAATGATTACTGACAGGGTGCACGTTAAAACCGAAGCCCATCCTGGTCTCTTCAAATGGCTGGTTGTCCGGGAGACCAGGAGGGCTCATCATTAAAAACATGCATTAGCAGATAACTACCGTGGCTATAGCCATGTCTACATGGAGCACTGTCTAGTACAGTACACCATGTCAGTAAGATACAAATCTTCCTACCGTTTACCGCAGCCCTGCTTTAGAAGCAAAATACACTATATATACAAAAGTATGTGGACACCCCTTCAAATTAGTGGACTCTGCCATTTCAGCCACACCAGTTGCTGACAAGTGCATAAAATCGAGCACACAGCCATGGAATCTCCATAGACAAACACCAGCAGTAGAATGGCCTTGCTGAAGAGCTCAGTGACTTTCAACATCGCACCGTCATAGGATGCCACCTTTCCAACAAATAATTTCGTCAAATGTCTGCCTGTTTGAACTGTTTGTCGGGAGCTTCATAAAATGGGTTTCCATGGCCGAGCAGCCGCACACAAGCTTAAGATCACCATGCGCAGTGACAAGAGTTGGCTGGAGTGGCGTAAAGCCGCCATAGGACTCTGGAACATTAGAAACGCTTTCTCTGGAATGATGAATCACGCTTCACCATCTGGCACCCCAACGGACGAATCTGGGTTTGGCAGATGCCAGGAGAACGCTACCTGCCCCAATGCATAGTGCCAACTGTAAAGTTTGGTGGAGGAGGACTAACGGTCTGGGCTGTTTTTCATGGTTCGGGCTAGGCCCTTTAGTTCCAGTGAAGGGAAATCTTAACACTACAGCATACAATGACATTCTAGACGATTCTGTACAACTTTTGGCAACAGTTTGAGGAAGGCCCTTTCCTATTTCAGGATGACAATGCCCCCGTGGAAAAAGCGAGGTCCATACAGAAATGGTTTGTCGAGATCGTTGTGGAAGAACTTGACCTCAAACTGACCTCAACCCCATCAAACACTTCTGGGATGAATTGGAACGCCGACTGCAAGCCAGGCCAAATGGCCCAACATCAATGCTCGACCTCACTAATGCTCTCGTGGCTGAATGGAAGCAAGTCCCCACAGCAATGTTCCAACATTTAGTGGAAAGACTTCCCAGAAGAGTGGAGGCTGTTTTAGCAGCAAAAGGGCGACACACTCCTTATTAATGCCCATGATTTTGTAATGAGATGTTCGATGAGCAGGTGTCCACATACTTTTGGTCATGTAGTGTATATGTAAGATGCTCCGGGTCTCATGACGAAACCACTTTGTTAGCGTAATGCTCTCTGAATATCCTCTAAAGTCTTAGATTTGCTTATGTCATGTTGAATATTTGATGTTCATGAATATGCCCCATGTAGCTATTTGTAGTAGTGTGTCCAGACAAAGATGGGCACTAACTCAGTCACTGTAGAAACTGCATTGCCGTGTCCGTTTGGCGCAAAGAACAACGGAAGACAGAATCTCATGAGGCCTTTAGTTCACCAGTTGTCTTAAGAGCTGCTGTTACTTGAGATGGTACTTTGTACAGTACTATGTTCTCTCTTTCTTCCATCCCCCCACAGAGAAAGGTTTAGGCCCCGATTCCGACCCGAGTTCAGCATGTGTAAATGGAACGTTATTCCCTTTTCATGCACTTTTCTCTCTATGTGTATTCTGACATTGAACTTAACTTATGCTGTTTCTACAGCATGCTATTCACCTTCTATTCATTTTGGGGGGAAATGTAATAAATGAAGGTGTGGCGAAAGAGTGTCTACAAATACACTGCATTCTGACCTTGACTTTATTCCCTAATAATTACACCAACTTTATGCACGAGGAACCATGAATAAGGTTCGTTCATTGAACCTACCGCTTCCAAGTGGAAAAAGCATCTACTTTATTTTTTTTTTGTATTGAAATAACAGCATTCACCATTCACTGTAATTTAAGAGCTAGATAAATAAGTAATCTGTTTGGATAAGGGAATTGTAAATATAAATTACACTTGTTTTATATCTATTTTACCTTATGATCGCTAGAAACATTTTTGAAACTAGTCATATAGCAGCAAACTGAAGCATAGTAAAGTCCCAAAGTAAAGTTTATAAAATGCTGTGCCATTATGCAGAATTTAAATTGTACGGCCTCTTAACTTGCAGGATGGGAACTCTCAAAGGTCTTAATTATAGGTTTCCCCGACCTTCTGTTTCCTCACTCTATCATGTTAAATAGTAGTCACTATCAGTATGGACATTCGGTAGGTCTAATAACAACACATATTTAACTGTCCATTTACTGTTAATTCCCTTCAGTTCCCTATAGTCTACATTATCATTCCATTTAATTACATTGTTTCGTTTACCTTCATTTGCTTCCTCTGTAAATGCCATCACAGACATGTGGTTGTTGCTGAGGATCATTAGTAACAGTAGGCTAATTAAATTGTTATGGAGCGGAGCCTTAACAGTTTGAACCCAACGCATGGTGCAATACCTGGCTGTGTTATATATTTATTTGTATTATTTATTTCACCTTTATTTAACCAGGTAGGCCAGTTGAGAACACGTTCTCATTTACAACTGCGAGCTGGCCAAGATAAAGCAAAGCAGTGCGACACAAACAACACAGAGTTACACATGGGATAAACAAAAGTACAGTCAATAACATAATACAAAAATCTATATAAAGTGTGTGCAAATGTAGTTATCACATAGTTCCATGGTTAGTGCAGGCAACAGAGGGTATAGCCTACTACTGTACACTATTCTACCTATTAATATATATAGGCACATTTTATGGTTAGGAAAGTATATATGAATCATAAAAAACAGGTTTGGAAAGTATATATATATATACACTGCTCAAAAAAATAAAGGGAACACTTAAACAACACATCCTAGATCTGAATGAAAGAAATAATCTGATTAAATACTTTTTTCTTTACATAGTTGAATGTGCTGACAACAAAATCACACAAAAAGAATCAATGGAAATCCAATTTATCAACCCATGGAGGTCTGGATTTGGAGTCACACTCAAAATCAAAGTGGAAAACCACACTACAGGCTGATCCAACTTTGATGTAATGTCCTTAAAACAAGTCAAAATGAGGCTCAGTAGTGTGTGTGGCCTCCACGTGCCTGTATGACCTCCCTACAACGCCTGGGCATGCTCCTGATGAGGTGGCGGATGGTCTCCTGAGGGATCTCCTCCCAGACCTGGACTAAAGCATCCGCCAACTCCTGGACAGTCTGTGGTGCAATGTGGCGTTGGTGGATGGAGCGAGACATGATGTCCCAGATGTGCTCAATTGGATTCAGGTCTGGGGAACGGGCGGGCCAGTCCATAGCATCAGTGCTTTCCTCTTGCAGGAACTGCTGACACACTCAAGCCACATGAGGTCTAGCATTGTCTTGCATTAGGAGGAACCCAGGGCCAACTGCACCAGCATATGGTCTCACAAGGGGTCTGAGGATCTCATCTCAGTACCTAATGGCAGTCGGGCTACCTCTGGCGAGCACATGGAGGGCTGTGCGGCCCCCCAAAGAAACCCCACACCATGACTGACCCACCGCCAAACCGGTCATGCTGGAGGATGTTGCAGGCAGCAGAATGTTCTCCACGGCGTCTCCAGACCCTGTCACGTCTGTCACATGTGCTCAGTGTGAACCTGCTTCATCTGTGAAGAGCACAGGGCGCCAGTGGCGAATTTGCCAATCTTGGTGTTCTCTGGCAAATGCCAAACGTCCTGCACGGTGTTGGGCTGTAAGCACAACCCCCACCTGTGGACGTCGGGCCCTCATACCACCCTCATGGAGTCTGTTTCTGACCGTTTGAGCAGACACATGCACATTTGTGGCCTGCTGGAGGTCATTTTGCAGGGCTCTGGCAGTGCTCCTCCTGCTCCTCCTTGCACAAAGGCGGAGGTAGCGGTCCTGCTGCTGAGTTGTTGCCCTCCTACGGCCTCCTCCACGTCTCCTGATGTACTGGCCTGTCTCCTGGTAGCGCCTCCATGCTCTGGACACTACGCTGACAGACACAGCAAAACTTCTTGCCACAGCTCGCATTGATGTGCCATCCTGGATGAGCTGCACTACCTGAGCCACTTGTGTGGGTTGTAGACTCCGTCTCATGCTACCACTAGAGTGAAAGCACCGCCAGCATTCAAAAGTGACCAAAACATCAGCCAGGAAGCATAAGAACTGAGAAGTGGTCTGTGGTCACCACCTGCCGAACCACTCCTTTATTGGGGGTGTCTTGCTAATTGCTTATAATTTCCACCTGTTGTCTATTCCATTTGCACAACAGCATGTGAAATGTATTGTCAATCAGTGTTGCTTCCTAAGTGGACAGTTTGATTTCACAGAAGTGTGACTGACTTGGAGTTACATTGTGTTGTTTAAGTGTTCCCTTTATTTTTTTGAGCAGTATATATATATATATATATATATATATATATATACACACACACACACACACACACACACACACACACACACACACACACACTTTCCAAACCTGTTTATGATTCATATATACTTTCCTAACCATAAAATGTGCCTAAATAATCTACAAAATCAGGGTATTATTAAATATACTAGTTGGTGTTGAAACGGAGACAAATATGCATATATTTAGATGGCTTTGTTTCATTAATCACTATTTTCTGAATACGATCTCATAATGTAATGTTGTCTGTCAACAATTAAATATACACCGTATTTAAAGGGATGACTTAAGATATATGTACTCAAAACACTATTCACTGAAAACTCCACAAGGCCAGCAAGTGGGAAGGTTTTCAATGGTTGAATTACATTTATTCAGTGTGTCCAAGGGAACCATGCCTGCAAAGACTGTTACACACCTTCATTAGGTAAGTATGAATACCAACTATCGAGAAGTGCGTAGGAAAGGCATAAATTCCTAAGTCTGAATCGGGCCCCTTGTGTGTCTCTATCTCAGCTTCACTACAGAGTCCTATATAGGTTCAGACGGTATCTAGGAAACAAGGCAGCTTTAGAACTTGAGAGCAGACTGATCTCCAAGCACTCAACCACCACAGAAACATCATATCACCGTTCTGTCTGGGCGGCCATTTTATGCGGCTAATGAGCTAGCCAGTTTCATCACTCAGTTCTGCTACAAAATCCCCTTTGCCATTTGTAATTTAAACACAATCCGGGAGCACTTTGGACACAAATGCCACGTTGCTGCCCCGCCACTTTGATGAAAATGTCACAGAGGGAGAGATTCAGCATCTCGACAGAGCAACGTCCATTTTATCCTCTTTAAGATCAAGGCACATTCTAAGAATAACCCCAAATATCATCACCGGTTATTCGGTTAATATACTTAACAAAAACTCGGTACTATGCAGACAGACTTAGAGCTTAACTGAGAGATTTTTTTACACCAGAAGTTATTTGATGGCTCACAGTTAATTGCTTGGTAATTGGCCTGTGGGGAGACAGAGATCATAAAACAATAGGATGATATGAGGAGTTCTGTAGCAGACCCTCCTAACCACACAGTCCAGTTGTCCAGTCTGCTCAATATGCAATAGTCGGACTGGGGGGGGGGGGTGAAAAGAGCAAAACTGTCAGGCCTTAATAAATCTTCTTAGGGCTAGGCCCTTTTTTCTCAATTTCCGCCTGAATGACGTGCCCAAAGTAAACTGCCTGTTATTCAGGCCCTGAAGCCAGGATATGCATATAACTGGTACCATTGGAAATAAAACACTTTGAAGTTTGTAGAAATGTTAAAATAATGTAGGAGAAGATAACAATAGATATGGTAGGAGAAAATCCAAAGAAAAAACAACCAGAATAAATTTTTTTAGAATGGCAAGTATAAGGTCATATTGAAAATATGCTTCCTGTATGCAATTCCTATGGCTTCCACAGGGTGTCAGCAGTCTATGTTCAAGGTTTCAGGCTTGTAACTTCAAAAACGAATAAGAAATATCAGTTTTAGTACAGGGACACAGTCTTGGAAATTTGTGTTTGCATGCGCCATGAAGACAGGACGCACCTCGGTTTCCTATTGAACATACTTCTTTCTGTAAAAAATATTATAGTTTGATTACACTTTAGGGTATCTGAGGAGTAAAAAGAAACGTATTTTGACTTGTTGAAACAAAGTTTAGGGGTAGATTTTCGGATTCCTTTCTCTGCATGTTGAACGAGTGGGTTACTCAAATCGATGGCGCCAACTAAACAGACTTTTTGGGATATAAAGAAGGGTTTTATCAAACAAAACGACTACATGGCTGGGACCCTTTGGATGACAAATCAGAGAAAGATTTTCAGGAAGTAAGTGAACATTTAATCACTATTTGTGAATTTATGAAACCTGTGGCGGTGGAAAAATATTTTCATGTGGGGTGCCGTCCTCAAACAATCACCTGTCCTGTTTTCGCTGTAATAGCTACTGTAAATCGGGCAGTGCAGTTAGATTAACAAGAATTTAAGAGTTCAACCGATATAAGACACTTATATGTACCTAAATGTTTAATAGCCATAACTTTTATGATTATTTAATTGAATTGCGCGCCCTCCAGTTTCATCGGAAGTTGTCCCGCAAGTGGGACGCCAAGCCCTAAAAGGTGTTAAGTCAAAGTAGTAAAGCTACTAGCAGCTCCCAGCTAGCCTGTAAGCATGGGGACATGGGGTTGATATAGATTAGCCATTACATTTTACACACCACGTTCACACATATGCAAACATTGGTCGGTTCTATGGGCATGGTAGACGTTAGTTAGGAGCAGGATAGTGTCCTTGTCCTTCTATTTAGTCATTTTAGTTAGGGGTGGCCCCTAGCCTAGTGGTTAGAGCATTGGGCCAGTAACCGAAAGGTTACTGGCCCATCACTAACATTAACATTAGAACCAAGGACCCATCACTAACATTAACATTAGAACCAAGGACCCATCACTAACATTACCATTAGAACCAAGGACCCATCACCAACATTAACATTAGAACCAAGGACCCATCATTAACATTAACACCAAGGACCCATCACTAACATTAACACCAAGGACCCATCACTAACATTAACATTAGAACCAAGGACCCATCATTAACATTAACATTAGAACCAAGGACCCATCATTAACATTAACATTAGAACCAAGGACCCATCACTAACATTAGAATCAAGGACCCATCACTAACATTAGAACCAAGGACCCATCACTAACATTAACATTAGAACCAAGGACACATCACTAACATCAACATTAGAACCAAGGACCCATCATTAACACTGGAACCAAGGACCCATCATTAATATTAACATTAGAACCAAGGAACCATCACTAACATTAACATTAGAACCAAGGACCCATCACTAACATTAACATTAGAACCAAGGACCCATCACTAACATTACCATTAGAACCAAGGACCCATCACCAACATTAACATTAGAACCAAGGACCCATCACTAACATTAACACCAAGGACCCATCACTAACATTAACATTAGAACCAAGGACCCATCATTAACATTTGAACCAAGGACCCATCACTAACATTAACATTAGAACCAAGGACCCATCACTAACATTAACATTAGAACCAAGGAGACATCATTAACATTAGAACCAAGGACCCATCATTAACATTAGCATTAGAACCAAGGACCCATCACTAACATTAACATTAGAACCAAGGACCCATCATTAACATTAGAACCAAGGACCCATCACTAACATTAACATTAGAACCAAGGACCCATCATTAACATTAACATTAGAACCAAGGACCCATCATTAACATTAACATTAGAACCAAGGACCCATCACTAACATTAGAACCAAGGACCCATCACTAACATTAGAACCAAGGACCCATCACTAACATTAACATTAGAATCAAGGGCCCATCACTAACATCAACATTAGAATCAAGGGCCCATCACTAACATTAGAACCAATGACCCATCATTAACATTAGAACCAATGACCCATCATTAACATCAGAACCAATGACCCATCATTAACATTAGAACCAATGACCCATCATTAACATTAGAACCAAGGAATGTTTTAGAGATGCTTTATGGAGTGATCTTTGACAATGAAGGAATCACGTACACAGTTTGCAAAACAGTTTAATCAAATAAGGTAAAAAATCTAATCAAATTTATTTGTCATATACACATGGTTAGCAAATGTTACTGCAAGTGTAGCGAAATGCTTGTGCTTCTAGTTCCGACCATCCAGTAATATCTAACAAGTACTCTAACCTAACAATTTCACAAAAACTACCTTATACACACAAGTGTAAAGGGATGAATAAGAATATGTACATAAAAATATATAAATGAGTGATGGCCGAACGGCATAGGCAAGATGCAGTAGATGGTATAGAGTACAGTATATACATATGAGATGAGCAATGTAGAGTATGAGAACATTATATAAAGTGGCATTGTTTAAAGTGGCTAGTGATACATTTAATTACATCAGATGGCAAGATACAGTAGACCAGAGAGCGGGACAACAACTTTACCGTCAAACACAATTGTTTGACCCGTGCCATCTGAGGTGAAAAGTAGAAGAAAAATAGATCGACTGATGCAGTAGCCTACTGCTGCTCAGTTTCTAAAAAACATTTTATGTTCATGTTGTAAATGTTAACGTGTTGTAAAAGTGAATAAGTGCTCAGTGCCTAGCTGTAGGCTACAGTTTTATGCAGATGCTGTGCTGAGACAGACCATCCTGCTGGGCTCTCTGTCCTCATCCTCCAGCTTAATCCATCTACATTCATGTAACTTAGAATACGCTCTTATCCAGAGTTACGTACTTAGGCCTGGAGTCAGAGCATTTAACTAAGATGGGTACGACAACCACATATCACAGTCGCATATAATCATTGTCAATACTTTCGAAACAAACACAATAGCCAACATATTTCTGCACCCAAAAATGAGCACGGGGCGCGAGTGATTATTATCGGGAAGGGACAGGAAAGTTCTGGGGTTATAGAACTGTTACGAGGATCAGGACAGCGCAGGAAAATAATTGACAGGACAAGACAGGAATGAATTTTCACTCCCGTGTCAACCTCTAATCTACAGAAATATCATATGAATCAACAAAGGGGCTAAGAGAAAAAAAGGTTATATTCTATTGTGTAATTATATAAGACAGCATGGCCTTCCGTGCCGGGTAGTGAAATTGTAAAGGTTAAGAAAATAGACAACTCGATGATGACAAGCAGTGGATTTCCATGACCTTTGTTGCCTGCTAGCCTGTGGCGACATCATCCACAGGGGATTGTGGGTAAAGCAGCAAGAGAGCAGGGATGGAAGGATGAAGAGCAGAGGAGCTGTCATTCAGGTAATACATTCATTTTGAAGAGACAGGAAAGAGGGGCAAGAGGGAACGAGGGAGAGAGAGAGCACTTCTGTCTAAAGGGAAATCTGTAATTGGGTAACATCATTGGCTAATCTTTCTTGGAAGGTTTCTCAATCTATGTAAACAAACACTGCAGTCAGCCTAGTCTGTCAACGAGGTATACAACACAGAATAAACGGCCATAAAGCACAGTCTAAGAGCATATGCCACAGCAGCCCCAGTGAACTCATCCTGCCCCATCATTCCTGAACATGTCACCCACCAACACCTCGGGGGCTACCCCCCACCCACTTCAAGGCTGGGGCCATGATGAAAGTTTAGTGAACGATCTGTGACTGCACTGACTTAAATAAACCTTTGAACTAACAACTAAGTGAACACCCAAACTCTGACCTTGATGCTGATTGACCAAAATGGCCGCCAGCTATGAGTAGTAGAGACAGTAGCCTTCGAATGAGACAGGAGGGGGTCTCCGAAAATACAGCCCTGAACCCAAGGCCTGTTCAGTTTAACAAGAAGCTACAGCCCAAGAGAGACCATGAGACCTTGAATAGAGTGGCAGTGTGATTCTAGCTGTAGTATTTGTGTGTGTGTCCCCCAAATGAAACCATATTCCCTACATAGCGCACTACTTTTGACCAGACTATGGGCTCTGGTAGTAGTGCACTACAGAGGGAATAGGGTGCCATTTGGGATATATCCTATGTGACTGTAGCAGGGGCCCAGAATGGTCAAATGTTTTGGCGAAGTCATGCCGATTAGGAGCGTGACTCAGAGCGCAATCACAGCATATGACGCTTTGCCATAACACCTGTCAGGCCGGATCAGTCCTCAGCCTTAGTCAGCCTGAAAAGGAATTCTGCAGGAATAACCTCGTCTCAGCTCCCAAACACCACCACCATTACTACTGTTAACATGGGAAACCATCAGAGACAGAAATGGAGGGAGAGAGGTAGAGAGACAGAGAGGGAGAGTGAGATAGGGAGAGAGAGAGAGAGTGAGAGAGAGAGAAAGGGAGGGAGGGAGAAAGAGGGAGAGGGAGAGAGAAAGAGCGAGAGAGAGAGAGAAAGGGAGAGAGAGAGAGAGAGGGGGGGGGGGGGGGGGGGGAGGGAGAGAGGGAGGGGAGAGAGAGAGAGAGAGAGACCGGTTTAAACTTCCAATCCCTGTGTGTACCAGTGATCCTACCCACAGCACGCATAACTCACTGCCTGTCGTCGCAGAGCGGAGAGGAAAGCAAGGTGTCTGATCACGGACTGGATAGGGCTTTCAAACCAGCCCAGCTTCCTCAATAGAAACACTCTTCTATATCAATGAACAGAGTGAACTAAAGTCAGGGCTGAGGAGTACATCTGTCTAATTCCCATCCCCCAAAACGATCTGAGGACATAGTGTGACATCACACATATATAGGCTGTTCAGCTTTGATGTTGCCAACATCAGAGATTCTTTAACACTATTTTAATGAGTTTCTGGAAATAGTCTATTTTGTCAACCCATCTCGGATTTATATGTAACACATTAATAATGCAGTGGGAATTTACAGGTGACATTTAACATGAGCTTATCCGCATCGCCATCCTAGCCCTGCCTCAAGGGGCATCGGATCAGTCAGGCACACACACACACACACACGCTAGCACACACAAATGCACGAACATACACATACACAGGTGCACACGCACATCGCACATACAAATATACAAAACACACTGTTCGGAAGGATCATGCCATCTCACCAATTCCCTAATTACCCTCCGGACATGCCTCCTCTCCTGCCAACTCACCACACCTGAACTCACTCTGGTAATCACCATTCCTCTCCTTTCCTCATCTAAGCAGCTTGTTAGACCAAAGTATTTGTGGTGGCATGGGGCGGCTGAAGTCCTTATTCATGGACCTTTGTGGCGCGTACCTGACGCTAAAGGAAGTGCCTTTTGTGTATGGAGAATTGTACAATGCTAACTTTCTAATCAGACCGTTTCTGATGCTATACCTTCCTTAGAACACTTATTTTCCCAATATCTACGGAACTCAGGATAGGACAATGACCTTTGTTGTGGTCAGCATGTCAGCTATACTTTTTACATTCTATTAGCTACGGCACTTTGCTTTGTGTGTATAGAGCAATGTGTAGTATCCCCCAGAACCAAAACCTCCTATCACAACTCACACAACCTCACCGGCCTTACACGCCATTACTTTATCCGGCAACCTTTTTTAGTTTTTATTATTTCACCTTTATTTAACCAGGTAGGCCAGTTAAGAACAAGTTCTCATTTTCAACTGCGACCTGGCCAAGATAAAGCAAAGCAGAGCGACACAAACAACAACACAGAGTTACACATGGAATAAACAAACGCACAGTCAATAACATAATAGGGGGAAAAAGTCTATATACAGTGTGTGCAAATGAGGTAGGATAAAGGAAGGTAAGGCAATAAATAGGCCGTAGTGGCAAAGTAATTACAATTCAGAAATTAAACACTGGAGTGATAGATGTGCAGAAGATGAATGTGCAAGTAGAGATACTGGGGTGCAAAGGAGCAAAAAATAAATAAATAACAATATGGGGATGAGGTAGTTGGATGGGCTATTTACAGATGGGCTATGACAGTAGCTCACAGTGATCTGTGAGCTACTCTGACAGCTGATGCTTAAAGTTAGTGAGGGAGATATGAGTCTCCAGCTTCAGTGATTTTTGCAATTCGTTCCAGTCATTGGCAGCAGAGAATTGGAAGGAAAGGCGGCCAAAGGAGGAATTGGCTTTGGTGATGACCAGTGAGATATACCTGCTGGAGCGTGTGCTACGGGTGGGTGCTGCTATGGTAACCAGTGAGCTGAGATAAGGCAGGGCTTTACCTAGCAAAGACTTATAGATGACCTGGAGCCAGTGGGTTTGGCAACGAATATGTAGCGAGGGCCAGCCAACGAGAGCGTACAGGTCGCAGTGCTGGGTGGTATATGGGGCTTTGGTGACAAAATGGATGGCACTGTGATAGACTGCATCCAATTTGCTGAGTAGATTGTTGGAGGCTATTTTGTAAATGACATCGCCGAAGTCAAGGATCGGTAGGATAGTCAGTTTTACAAGGGTATGTTTGGCAGCATGAGTGAAGGATGCTTTGTTGTGAAATAGGAAGCCGATTCTAGATTTGATTTTGGATTGGAAATGCTTAATGTGAGTCTGGAAGGAGAGTTTACAGTCTAACCAGACACCTTGGTATTTGTAATTGTCCACATATTCTAAGTCAGAACCGTCCACGGTAGTGATGCTGGATGGGCGGGCATGTGCGGGCAGCGATCGGTTGAAGAGCATGCATTTAGTTTTACTTGCATTTAAGAGCAGTTGGAGGCCACGGAAGGAGAGTTGTATGGCATTGAAGCTTGTTTGGAGGTTAGTTAACACAGTGTCCAAAGAAAGGCCAGATGTATACAGAATGGTGTCGTCTGTGTAGAGGTGGATCAAAGAATCACCTGCACCAAGAGCGACATCATTGATGTATACAGAGAAAAGAGTCGGCCCGAGAATTGAACCCTGTGGCACCCCCGTAGAGACTGCCAGAGGTCCGGACAACAGGCCCTCCGACTTGACACACTGAACTCTATCTGAGAAGTAGTTGGTGAACCAGGCAAGGCAGTCATTTGAGAAAGTGAGGGGGACCTTTCCCCATGTGCTGCTGTGTCTGTGTGCAATAAAACCCTTCTATTTGGATTCCTGCTCCATGTAATTTCATCTGCATTAATATTGACGCGCCACGATGTCACTCTGAACCAGTCAAACCCTCCTCATGCAGTCCACTTTTTCTACACACACACACCCCCTACACACGCAGAGTAAACAGCCTACATTGACCTACATGGTAGAAACAGGGTTGTGTGTGCGTGTTGGATTTTTAAACACCTCTGTCTCTGTGGAGGTGTCAGACCCTCCTTTTCCGACACACTTAACGAGGCCCATTCAGAGGTAGTGTCACAGCGTTAATCCGGCCTCCCCAGCGGCCCGCCCTGCTACCCAGTCAGCCACACAGGGCTCAGCCATCGCACTCATCAACTTCATTTGCCCAACACGCAAGCCGCTGAATTGGCTAAGCACTGTGGGTGATGTGGCCTAACGGGCGATTCCCACTCACAGGCAGTTCAGAGGCTTAGTTTAGGGTGGGTTGGTCTAGGGCTTAGGTTGTACTTTAGCGGGGCTTAACTGAGCTGAGCTAGACTGAACTAGATTGGGCTGTACTGGGCTATTGAGCTGGACTTTAATGTGTTGGTATTTAGTCTACTGTTCTAAACTGGGTTGACCGGTCTGGGCTGCTGTCATCACTCCCCAGCTTGGTGCAGCCATCCGTACCCACAGGGGACATACCTTGGCAACACACTGCTGAGAGAGCAGGGACGCCATGACGAATATCCCTGCTTATAAGCTACTAGCATTTCCTCAAGCGCTCACAATGCACCATTAAACACCCCCTCCACAACAGCCACCTCCGCCACCTCTTCCCCTCCTGAATTACCCATGATCACATACCTCTGGTGTGATGTCAGTGTCCCATGTGACCTACCTTCTGAATGTTTGGAAGTCAACTAGAGGGCAATGACAGGAGAAGCCACTGAGGCTTGAAGATGATAGGACCCAGAGGAGAGGAGAGAGGGAGGGAATGACAGGTAACAGACTCTTGGGTGTCAGATGAGTGAAGCCCACTCTGCAGCACATCGACAGAGGCACTTAAGGGCGGAGAGGGACTGTGCGTGTGTGTGTGTGTGCGCGCGCGCGCGCAGGCATTCAATGTGTCTTGAGGACTTCTCTGTCTGTGTCTCTCTCTCTCTCTGTGTCTGTCTATCTCTCCCCCTCTCTCTCTCTGTCTGTCTGTCTCTCTCTCCCCCTCTCTCTCTCCGTCTCTCTCTCTCCCCCTCACTCTCTCCGTCTGTCTCTCTCTCCCCCTCTCTCTCTCCATCCGTCCGTCCGTCCATCCCCTCCCTCCCTCCCTCCTTCCCTCAAAATATTTCTCCCATTTGCTCTCCTCTTAGAAAAGACACCTCTATAGAAAGGTACACTAGAACTAAGAGGCAAGCCGCCTGAAGGCAACATGGAGATAGGGGGGAGGAAGAGAGAGGGGGATGAAGAGATAGGGGGATGAAGAGAGGGGCGTGAAGAGAGAGGGGATGAAGAGAGAGGGGCGTGAAGAGAGAGGGGCGTGAAGAGAGAGGGGATGAAGAGAGAGGGTCACCACTGCACTGTGCTGCTCCATAAAGTGACCTGATACTTTGACAGCGGACCTTAATGTCCACCCTGCCATTCGCTGTCCTCTCAAGTTTTACTGCTCCCCATCAAGCCCCAAGCAAATACCACAGACAGGGCACCATAAACCTCCTGGCCTCGTTGGGTAAAGGGACACCGTTCAATTTACAACCTGAGACTGTCTGAGACGGGAAGGGGAGGAGAAGGAGGAAGAGTTTAAGAGCCCTCTCATGCAGACTCTGGGCCCCTCAGTGGTCTCAGCAGAAAAGGAAAGCGCAAGAGAGAGGGGACGAGAGTAAAGAGAGGTGCAGAAAGAGGATAGGAGATGAGCAGAGAGATGCATTTGGTCAGAACGTCTATGGATCCTTCAGTCGTGAGAAGGGAAGAGAGAGTGAGAGGCCAGAGGAGGAGGGTTCAGACAGACAGTAAATCCAGTCACAGGTTATCTGTGTAGACACTCGTCAGCACACAGGCTGGTGCTGGCTCAGACAGCTCCCCATCCCAGGCACACTCAATCTGTAGAGAGAGAGAGACCGAGAGGGCGAGAGAAAGACCTTGCAGCCAGAAAAGTCACGGACAGACACGCAAAGCCAGACAGACACTCATGGGTCCATCTCACATGGCCAGACACACGATCAGTGAAACATGCATGGCAGAAACGTCTACTGTCCCCACAAAGACTGCAAATCGGCTTCCCCTTGGAAACAGTCATTATCTTGTCTTAGGTGGATTTGTTGGGAATTGGCTATTGGTCAAAGTTGGACAGTCAGTCTGTGTAAAAGGGAGGTATAGTGGCAATTTGCCAGTACTGTTTTCTGTGCCCAGTTCTCAGATTGTCTCTTCCTCAGTACCAGGGTCCAGTGGAGAGCTAGATCTCTTAATGCTGACTCTCTTAATCTTTCCAATGTTAACAACAGCATTATTTATTTGAAGTGATCGGGACGAGCGCTTTCTCATGGAATACTGTGCTTCCAGCGACTCAAGGAGGGGAGTGGCTCTCTGTCATGCTGTGACCCAACACACACCTAAAAATGTACACCCCACCACACATACCTAAAATTAGACTCACCAACACACATCTCTGGTGTCTCATGCCGGAACTGTGGCCAAACCTGGGCTAAAAATGCCTGGTTGCTCCAAGCTTACCCCCACAGTGGGTATTATGTGACTGCCAGGAGCACCAAACAGCCAACCTATGCAGTGACACCCTGACTGACTGACACACCAGATGGAAAGGTCCCCATGCCCACGGTATCACAGACACCTCCTGTTTTGTTCTAACACAGTTGTAACAATGTTAACAATGTCTTACGCTCATACCTGACTGTGAGAGGAGTGGCGGCGGGGAAAGTCTCTTCTCGTCCTCAAAAAACAGAAGTCTGACGTGGCTATAACATGCATATAACATGCTTATAACATTGTTATAACATTGCTATAACATTGACATAACATGGTTATAACATTGTTATAACATTGCTATAACATTGACATAACATGGTTATAACATTGACATAACATTGACATAACATTAATATAACATTCCGCTACATTGCCCATCTCATTGGCACTTACAGCCACCACATCTCTTTCAGTATATTACACAAATAAATGACCCTTTTAATACAGCTGTATGACATATAGTAAATCCTTCTCCCTGTCCACTGTCCCTGTATC